>NC_044263.1:1062500-1066323 GCF_003957555.1 Calypte anna | reverse complement strand
GGTCCCTGCACCCTGGGACGGTGTCACCTGGCCGTCACCTGTGCTGTCACCTGTGCTGTCACCTCTACAGCTCCCCTCCACACCCCCCCTCTCCCCGAGTCACCGGTGCCCACCCGGCCCCCAGCCCCAACCCTTCGTGTGCCTCCTGGGTCAGCCCGGGCCCCCTGTGCTGGCATGGGGATGTCAGACCCCTCAGGGTGGGGTGACATGTGGGACCCCCTGTCCCTCTGCCAGCCCCACCACCCCCTTCCCTGCACCTCGAACCCCCAGTCTGCTGCCACCCATCAGGCTGACCCACTCGTGGCACTGGGGGTACCGGGAAGGCCTGAACCTACCAGAGGGTGCTGGGGACCCCACGGGGGACACGGAGCTTCACAGGCACAGACATGGGTGATGGGAGGGCTGGCAGCTGCCCCCACCCCACAAACACCTGCTGTGGGGGGCTGGGGGACAGTGGGCTGCTGGCGTGGGCTCTGATGTGGTGTGTGGCTACCTGGCCTGGCATGTGGCTACCTGGCTCAGCACAGCGGGCTCTGGCACAGTGTGTGGGTGTGAGCCATGGCCCAGCCCGTGTCCCCAAGGTGGCTCAGCCACAAGGAGGGCACCAGGCTGTTGGGTGCCAGGGAGGTGGGGCCCTCCCTGGTGAGATGCTCAGGGTGCCCACTGGGGGACCACCCGTGGGGAGTCAGAGCCATTTGGGGAGCTCAGCACTGTTAGGCAGGAGGCACCCAAGGGTGCCCGGTGCTGTGGGGGGCCTGGTGCTGCCTGTAGGGTGCAGGTGCTGCCTGAGGGGGTGCCAGGTGTTACAGGGGGGTGCTGAGTGCTGTGGGTGGGGTGCCCATGCCATCAGTGGGGTGCACCACCATCATCCTCAGGAGGTGCTCTGTCACCATCATGGGGTGCATGGTCGTGCTGGAGCTGAGGCAGAGATTTTTTGGGGTGCTCAGTGCTACCTGCAGGGTGCACCGTGCTGCACTGGAGGCCTGGCCTGCTGAGGGTGCTGGGTTTGGGGGTGCCTATAGCCACGGGGTGCATGCACATAGGTGTAGCCCATAGGATACCTGCTGTTACCTAAGGGGATGCGTGGAGGGTCTCCTGGGGAGGCAGCTGCCAGAGTCCGGGGGTGCAGCCAGGGATGAGGTGGGGTCCCCAGCACTGCCTGAGGGGCTGGGCGGTGCTGTCAGTGGGGTGGTGGGCACCCGTGGGTCGTGGGTCACGACGGAGGTGCCAGAGCTGCGGGTGGGGGTCCCCGGTGCTGCATGGGGTTGCTGGGTGCCGTCAGTAGGGTGCACATGGGAGGGTGGGCTGCAGGTGCTGCCCAGGGGTGCCGGGAGCCGCGGGTGGGGTGCATGTACCACTCGTGGGGTACACATGGGTGGGTGGGGTGCACGTGTTGCCGGTGGGGTGCTGGGGGGGGGGCCGTGGTGCCACCTTCGGGGTGCGGGGCCAGGCCCGGCCGTGCCCGGCGCTACCGGAGGGGAGGTGGGGGTGGTGCCGGTGCCCGGGGGGTGCCGGTGTCGGGGGGTGTCGGTGCTGGGCGAGGGGTGCCGGGGGTCCCCGCCAGGGCCGGGGGTCGCCCCCCCCCCCCTCACCCCATGCAGGTTCCGGGGTGCCGCTGGGCGGGGGCAGCCCGGCAGCCGCCCCACGTGGCCGGGTCGGCGCCAACCAATGAGGACGCTTGTTTCTGAAAGATCTCCATATATGGCGATGTTCTCGGCTGGGGGGGCGGGGCCGCTGCCCCCTGGGTATAAAAGCGCGGGGCTGGCAGTCGTACGGCCTCACTCAGCCGGCGGCAGCGGATCAGGCGGCACCGTCTCCCCAGCGCCCAGAGCAGCTTCCCCCGCACAGGTACCGCACACAGGCCCCGCCGTCACGGGGCGGGGCCCCCGACGCCTTTTTCTCATGCGGGTGGTGGGTGGTGGGTTCGGTGCTGGTCAGCGGGGAGGGGGTTTCAGCCGTGCCCCCCCCCCCCCCATATTTCCCTTCCCCCTCGGGGCCGGTGGAAGGGTCTTGCCCGGTCGCGCGGGGCGTGAGGTGGGGCGCGCTGTGATTGGCTGAGGCAGCGGTGACGTCAGGGCGCGGGAGATTCAAACGGCGGGACCGGTGGTGTTGGGGGGGGGGGTTTGCGGCGGGACCCGCGGGCGCGGTGCGGCTGATGCGGGGCAGGGTCAGTCCCTGTGCGGGCAGAGGTGTTGGCTTCACTGACCGCCCCCCTCTGTTCCCGCAGAACCTCCGCCATGGAAGAGGAGATCGCCGCTCTCGTTATCGACAATGGTTCCGGCATGTGTAAGGCCGGGTTCGCCGGGGATGACGCCCCCCGCGCCGTGTTTCCCTCCATCGTGGGTCGCCCCCGGCACCAGGTAGGCGGGAGGGAGAGAGAAAGAAAGGAGGGAGGGGCGGTCCGGGGCGGTGCTGCCGCGGGCGTGCGCTGACTCAACCTTTCGGTTCCCCAGGGCGTGATGGTGGGCATGGGGCAGAAGGACAGCTACGTGGGGGATGAGGCCCAGAGCAAGAGAGGGATCCTCACCCTGAAGTACCCCATCGAGCACGGCATCGTCACCAACTGGGATGACATGGAGAAAATCTGGCACCACACTTTCTACAACGAGCTGCGGGTGGCTCCCGAGGAGCACCCCGTGCTGCTGACAGAGGCTCCCCTCAACCCCAAGGCCAACAGAGAGAAGATGACGCAGGTACTTGGGCTCCCCACTGCCCCTCACTCACCTGATCACAGAACTTCCTTTTGTTACGACATCTTAAACCTGAGTTTATTCATTTTATTTTTTTTCTTCCGACATTTTCAGGGTTCTGTACTCCTGGCATTTCTCCCCTGACGCCTCAGGTTTCTTTCATTTGTGTTTCTGCCTGCGTTCTTTGCTTTTTCCTTCACACACCGGTGTTTTTTTTGTTTTTTTTTGCATGTCAGCATGTGTGTTCTAACCTGGATGTGAGCAACCGAGCTCATTACTGCCTGCTAATTGGTTTTCTTTCTTTTTTTTTTTTAATCTCTTCATTCTAGATTATGTTTGAGACCTTCAACACCCCTGCCATGTACGTGGCCATCCAGGCTGTGCTGTCCCTGTATGCCTCTGGTCGTACCACTGGGATTGTTATGGACTCTGGGGATGGTGTCACCCACACTGTCCCCATCTACGAGGGGTATGCTCTGCCCCACGCCATCCTGCGCCTGGACTTGGCTGGCCGTGACCTGACAGACTACCTCATGAAGATCCTGACAGAGAGAGGCTACAGCTTCACCACCACAGCCGAAAGGGAAATCGTCCGGGACATCAAAGAGAAGCTCTGCTACGTCGCCTTGGACTTCGAGCAGGAAATGGCCACTGCTGCCTCCTCCTCCTCCCTGGAGAAGAGCTACGAGCTGCCTGATGGACAGGTCATCACCATCGGCAACGAGAGGTTCCGGTGTCCTGAAGCTCTGTTCCAGCCTTCCTTCCTGGGTAGGTGTTGGGCTGGGGGGGGATCCCGAGGGAGGGTGTTGGTGAGGGGACCCCAAGGGGGTGTTGGTGTGGGGAACCCCAAGGTTGGGTGTCGGCATGGGGATCCCAAGGAGAGGTGTTGGTGTGGGGGATCCCAAGGGGGTGTTGGTGTGGGAAACCCTAAGGAGAGGTGGTGGCGTGGGGACCCCAAAGGAGGAGGTGGCGAGGGCACCTCAAGGGGGTGGTGGTGTGGGGAATCCAAAGGAGAGGTGGTGGCATGGGGACCCCAGGGAGGTGTTGGTGTGGGGACCCTAAAGGAGGTATTGGTGTGGGGACCCCAAGGGGGTGTTGTGGTGTTGGTGAGTGCCAAACCAGGCACTGCTGGG